>NC_081180.1:52253884-52291384 GCF_029867415.1 Vicia villosa
GAAGTGTTTCAAAGTTTAAAATAAATTTTCTTAATCTTAATTTATTGATCTTTAACCTTACATCAAATGTGGTTGACCTATTATTTTTATTCTATTTTATATATTTATTTACTTCTTTTTATTTTATTTATTTTTAAATTGAAATAATGTTAAATATTTTATGTAACAAATCTATTAAATTTATAAATAAATTATTTTTATAATATTTTTATCATTAATAATTATTTAATAAAACATTTCCGTGCATCGCACGGGTAGACGGCTAGTTTGAAAAAGTAATTTTCAGTGTTGATGTATTTGAAAATGTTTAAAATGAACAAAAGGTCTGGGAGGGGATCGAACCCCAGACCTTGGAAAAGAGAGGAGACTAAGTGCAAGAGCTGAACCACTAGGGCAAACGATGTATTCATATTGTTCACACGCATTCCACTTATAATATATAAATAAGGCTTCGTTTTTAATAGAGTGAAGAACAAATTTCTTTATCTGATCTTTTTTAGGATTTAATTCATTCAGTAGAGTGCATGCTTAACTTATAGGGATATTACTGAGCAGCCTGTACATGTAGGTAATCATGATTGTATCTAAAAAACCATGCCTAACTAATAGCATTTATTTTTACCTTTTCTGTTTTTGCATGCACTTGAAAAAACAATTTTTTGTATGCAACCAAAAATAACACCAACACCCCCATGATTCCTTATAAATAGAACTTCTTGTTGACCCACCAATAATATTAAGACAAGTATTGATTTTTTTGCAATTCTTTAAATAAATTTTTCGTATCATTTACCATTGATGTATTTAACAACATATTTTTAATTGAAATGCTTTATAAAGTATTCTGATAAATTGATTTCCAGAACATTATGAGTCCATAAACTCCATTGTTATAACAAAACAAAATACAAACTATGAAAACAATATTTTCCTAATGCCCTAAACCCTAATCACCAAAACGAAGCCGCCTGGCTGAAATGAAATTGCTCCAATCGTATGGTGCCTCGTCTTCATCCGAAGAACCAAAGATTTCCATCTTGATTACTCTCCTTGTTCGTCTTCTTCTCCTCCTCTTCCTCTTGTTTCTTCTTCTTCTTTGAGCAGACACCTCGACTGCATGTAACTGAGTCACTACTGCTCCGTGACCACCTTGTGGAACACCTGCATCTCCTGTTTGAACCAAATGAACTTCAGTTTGAACAACTTCATCGGTCTGTTTTTCTCCAGCTTGTTGGGTTTGATCCATATTGCTTCTTATTCCGCTACTTTCAAATGTACGCAACTTGCTGCTTCTTCTTCTTCTGTGTGAAGATTGTGGAAAATATAAGATGGTGAAAAACTATTTATAATAGTTCTTACACTTAATGATTGTACATTGGAATGAATGAGAATTTGGAAAGTTGAAAGCTCTTTAATGACACACGTTCTCTTGGAAGCTGAAACATCCTTAGCAGCTATTGGCATAACATAATCACGTTGGAGAAGTAAATGTGTTATGGGAAACGTTTCATCAAGGAAGCATGTGCTAATATTGGTTGTTTTGCAACTGTTACTGTTTTCCATCATAAATTTAATTAAACTTAAATTCTATAACAATAATTAAAGTAAACTTTTATTAATTATCAAAGTAAAATTAACATTTTTAAAATTTAAATTATTTATAAAAATTATGTATAAGTAAATAAATTGTTAAAAGAAAAAAGTTGCAAAAAAAAAAGCATCATAATATTGTTGACCAGAATACAAAACAACTAAAACTAAAAATAAAATGAACAAAAGGTCTGGGAGGGGATCGAACCCCAAACCTTGTAGTAGAGAGGAGACTAAGTGCAAGAGCTGAGCCACTAGGGCAAACGATGTATTCATTTATTGACACGCATTCCACTTATAATATATAAACAATGCTTCGTTTTTTATATGCAGCCAAGAGTAACACCAACACCCCGTTGATGTATTTGAAAAATAAAATGAACAAAAGGTCTGGGAGGGAATCGAACCCCAGACCTTGGAGAAGAGAGGAGACTAAGTGCAAGAGGTGATCGAACCACTAGGGCAAACGATATATTCATTTATTCACACGCATTCCACTTATAATATATAAATAAGGCTTCGTTTTTTATATGCAACCAAGAGTAACACCAACACCCCCAATGATTCCTAATAAATAGAACTTGACTTGTTGACCCACCAATAATATTGAGACAAGTATCATTAGTTTTGGTCATAAGTATCATTAGTTTTGGTCATATAATTCATCTAAAACTTTAAAATGGACCCCACAAAAAATAAGTGTTTTTCAAAAATAGATAGATTTAGTCATTTGGTATATACTTGTTGAATTAGATGGTAGATGTTGGTCTAAAGTTCAACCTTCAATATTAGAGTTTTTTTTTGTATTTTTAAAAAATACAAATTGTAAGCAAGTAGATGATATTTATAGATTAAAACTTGTATTAAAATAAAAAATATACATATATTTTCAAATTAATAGATATATTTATTTTTTATTTATTTTTTAAATAAATCCAAATTAATATCATGAAATTTTTTGAAATATGAAAAATTAAAATTAACTATACACATAAAACAAATTTTAGATATATTAATAGATAAAATAGACAAATAAACTACATTACAAGTATTCTTTTAAAACCTGAAATATTCAATATGAGTGCTTATGTTTTACAAGTATTTCAGCACCCAACATAACATTCAGTTTACAAAAAAAAACTGAGTATTCTGCAGCAATTCATTCACGACGGATCCTTTCAATGTCCTCCTGCGGTATCACCCCTACGCTCAACATAAACCATGATTTGTTCAACAGGTGGGTAACGGATGGCAAAGCGAAGTTTGTCACCAACCTGCACTTCAGCATGCCTTATATAGTCAAACCAAGCCCCACACAAATAACACTCCTTCTTCTTCGAATTCTTCTTAATCTCACAGTCATAGGGTTCATTATTGTCACAGTCATAGAGCTCAATATTTGAAAAGTTTCGCAGCTGGCAGCTGTCGATGACGTTTGCTGGAAGTTGCTGCAAATTAAGTAGAAATCATTATCAGCTTCAATACAATTCAAACACAATTGAAATAATACAACAGATCAAATTTTTTCATTTCCTACCATAACATTACTCCGCGTCCTCTTCGCATCAACTACTTCTCGCGACCACATCTCTTCGTCCTGATCCACAATTATAGGGCTATACACCCTGAAACTGAAACAAAATCACAATTAACATGAAGCCCGGACTCGGACACAGGACGTATCATCGGACACGAGGACTCCGCTAATACAGAAAACATAGGACACAGACACGGCAAGAACATATTTTATATATTAATATAACAATGCAATGTACGTGTCATACGCGTGTCGTGCGAGTATCCATGTCCGACGCGGCGACACGCCTTCTGAATGGCGTGTCGGCGCTTCATACGAACACAATGTATAAAAAGGTCAAACAATTGCTTATGCAGTTACTTCAACACAATTCCAGTACACATATGATTTACCTCTCGCTATCCGATGATATAGTTGTGTATTCATGCTCATCTCTTTGAATGTCGTGGAGGTCCGGAGACTCCATGTTCTTACCCTTATGTTTGTGGCTGCAACCAACACCACCTTCAGCGCATCCTTCTCTTTTAAGATTCCCTTTCTCTACCTCACCACTTACCTCACATTTCCTTTTTCCTTTCTCCATGGTGCCTTTTTCCTTCCTAATGTTGGAAGTATCCTCATGCAGACTATGTTTCCTGGTAGTGAGTTCATCATATCAGGGTCCAATAAAACACTTAATGGTTACAATCATACCAGCATCCTACTCAACAAGTAATGGCAAGGAGAAATTGGTTTTCATGTTATTAAAAATCATAAGTTAAGTACCTTTGGGATGCAGATGATGGCATCTCTCCTTGACCGTCTTTACCTTTAACTTTGCTTTCTTTCTTGTTCCTGGCGACCTCCTCCAACATTTGCTTCAAAACAAAGCTCCTTGTGCGTTTCCCAGGTATTTTCCTTTCCTGGGAATCATCCTCATCGCAGCTTCCTTCTTTCACCCTGCATTTTAACAAACAACCACTTCAATATCCGGTATCACATTATAGAAACACATTACATGAAAACCCGATATTGGAGAAGAGGAAGAACAGTTTAAGATCAAGGAATTAAACAAATTTTTGGAACAAACCTTCCCCATCCAACCATGGTCGTGTGTGTCCGTGAATCTCGCGCAATGCCGTTGGCAGTAGCAGTATCGATTGAAGATGCAAATAAACCCTAATTTCACCCTTACTTTTTATGCAAACTGACTTTCCTCTGTTTTTATTTTTTTAATTTTCATTGTTTTGATGTTCCAAAACACACAAACAGGAAAAATAGTTTTTCATTAATGGCAAAGTGGATTTATTTTCTAAATTATTATCTTATTAATTTTTAATTAATTTTATTCACAAAGTTATTTTCTTATTAATTATTAATTTTCTAAATTATTAATTATTAATTATTGATTATTTTCAAAAAGTTATTTTCTTATTAATTTTTTTCACACAAATAACCATCATCAGTTGATTCCCTGACATGGTTAACACCCAGTTGACCATCACCTGCTCATCCGTAACATGGTTAACACACAGTTGACCATCATATGTTGAATCCCTGACATGGTTAACACACATTTGACCATCATTTATTCATCTGTAACATGGGTAACACACAGTTGACCATCATCTGTTGAATCCCTGACATGGTTAACACAAATTCGACCATCATATGTTGAATCCCCGACATGGTTAACAAACAGTCGACCATCATCGGTTCATCTGTAACATGGTTAACATACAGTCAACCATCATTTATTCATCTTTTACATGGTTAACACACAGTCGACCATCATCTGTTCATTTATAACATGGTTAACACCCAGTTGACCATCACCTGTTCATCCGTAACATGGTTAACACACAGTCGACCATCATCTGTTCATTTATAACATGGTTAACACACAGTCGACCATCATCGGTTCATCTGTAACATGGTTAACATACAGTCGACCATCATTTATTCATCTTTTACATGGTTAACACACAGTCGACCATCATCTGTTCATTTATAACATGGTTAACACACAGTCGACCATCATCTGTTCATCTGTAACATGGTTAACACCCAGTCGACCATCATCAGTTCATCTGTAACATGGTTAACAAACAGTTGACCATCATCAGTTCATCTGTAACATGGTTAACACACAGTGAACCATCATCAGTTGAATCCCCGACATGGTTAACACACAGTCGACCATCATCTGTTCATTTATAACATGGTTAACACACAGTCGACCATCATCTGTTCATTTATAACATGGTTAACACACAGTCGACCATCATTTATTCATCTTTTACATGGTTAACACACAGTCGACCATCATCTGTTCATTTATAACATGGTTAACACACAGTCGACCATCATCTGTTCATCTGTAACATGGTTAACACCCAGTCGACCATCATCAGTTCATCTGTAACATGGTTAACACACAATCGACCATCATCAGTTCATCTGTAACATGGTTAACAAACAGTTGACCATCATCAGTTCATCTGTAACATGGTTAACACCCAGTCGACCATCATCAGTTCATCTGTAACATGGTTAACACAAAGTCGACCATCATATGTTGAATCCCTGACATGGTTAACACACAGTGAACCATCATCAGTTCATCTGTAACATGGTTAACACACAGTGAACCATCATCAGTTCATCTGTAACATGCTTAACACACAGTCGACCATCATCTGTTCATTTATAACATGGTTAACACACAGTCGACCATCATCTGTTCATTTATAACATGGTTAACACACAGTCGACCATCATCGGTTCATCTGTAACATGGTTAACATACAGTCGACCATCATTTATTCATCTTTTACATGGTTAACACACAGTCGACCATCATCTGTTCATTTATAACATGGTTAACACACAGTCGACCATCATCTGTTCATCTGTAACATGGTTAACACCCAGTCGACCATCATCAGTTCATCTGTAACATGGTTAACAAACAGTTGACCATCATCAGTTCATCTGTAACATGGTTAACACACAGTGAACCATCATCAGTTGAATCCCCGACATGGTTAACACACAGTCGACCATCATCTGTTCATTTATAACATGGTTAACACACAGTCGACCATCATCTGTTCATTTATAACATGGTTAACACACAGTCGACCATCATTTATTCATCTTTTACATGGTTAACACACAGTCGACCATCATCTGTTCATTTATAACATGGTTAACACACAGTCGACCATCATCTGTTCATCTGTAACATGGTTAACACCCAGTCGACCATCATCAGTTCATCTGTAACATGGTTAACACACAATCGACCATCATCAGTTCATCTGTAACATGGTTAACAAACAGTTGACCATCATCAGTTCATCTGTAACATGGTTAACACCCAGTCGACCATCATCAGTTCATCTGTAACATGGTTAACACAAAGTCGACCATCATATGTTGAATCCCTGACATGGTTAACACACAGTGAAACATCATCAGTTCATCTGTAACATGGTTAACACACAGTGAACCATCATCAGTTCATCTGTAACATGCTTAACACACAGTCGACCATCATCTGTTCATTTATAACATGGTTAACACACAGTCGACCATCATCTGTTCATTTATAACATGGTTAACACACAGTCGACCATCATCGGTTCATCTGTAACATGGTTAACATACAGTCGACCATCATTTATTCATCTTTTACATGGTTAACACACAGTCGACCATCATCTGTTCATTTATAACATGGTTAACACACAGTCGACCATCATCTGTTCATCTGTAACATGGTTAACACCCAGTCGACCATCATCAGTTCATCTGTAACATGGTTAACACACAGTTGACCATCATCAGTTGATTCCCTGACATGGTTAACACACAGTTGACCATCATCTGTTGAATCCCCGACATGGTTAACACACAGTCGACCATCATCTGTTCGTTTATAACATGGTTAACACACAGTCGACCATCATCTGTTCATTTATAACATGGTTAACACACAGTCGACCATCATCGGTTCATCTGTAACATGGTTAACATACAGTCGACCATCATTTATTCATCTTTTACATGGTTAACACACAGTCGACCATCATCAGTTCATCTGTAACATGCTTAACACACAGTCGACCATCATCTGTTCATCTGTAACATGGTTAACACCCAGTCGACCATCATCAGTTCATCTGTAACATGGTTAACACACAATCGACCATCATCAGTTGATTCCCTGACATGGTTAACACACAGTTGACCATCATCTGTTGAATCCCCGACATGGTTAACACCCAGTCGACCATCATCTGTTCATCTGTAACATGGTTAACACACATTCGACCATCATCAGTTGATTCCCTGACATGGTTAACACACAGTTGACCATCATCAGTTGATTCCCTAACATGGTTAACACACAGTCGACTATCATCTGTTCATTTATAACATGGTTAACACACAGTCGACCATCATCGGTTCATCTGTAACATGGTTAACATACAGTCGACCATCATTTATTCATCTTTTACATGGTTAACACACAGTCGACCATCATCTGTTCATTTATAACATGGTTAATACCCAGTCGACCATCATCAGTTCATCTGTAACATGGTTAAGAAACAGTTGACCATCGACCATCATCTGTTCATTTATAACATCAGTTCATCTGTTCATCTGTAACATGGTTAACACCCAGTCGACCATCATCAGTTCATCTGTAACATGGTTAACACACAGTCAAACATCATATGTTGAATCCCCGACATGGTTAACACCCAGTTGACCATCATCAGTTCATCTTTAACGTGGTTAACACACAGTCGACCATCATCTGTTCAATCCCCGACATGGTTAACACCCAGTTGACCATCATCAGTTCATCTGTAACATGGTTAACACACAGTCGACCATCATTTATTCATCTGTAACATGGTTAACACACAGTCGACCATCATTTATTCATCTGTAACATGGTTAACACACAGTTGACCATCATCAGTTGATTCCCTGACATGGTTAACACACAGTTGACCATCATTTGTTGAATCCCCGACATGGTTAACACACAGTCGACCATCATCTGTTCGTTTATAACATGGTTAACACACAGTCGACCATCATCTGTTCATTTATAACATAGTTAACACACAGTCGACCATCATCGGTTCATCTGTAACATGGTTAACATACAGTCGACCATCATTTATTCATCTTTTACATGGTTAACACACATTCGACCATCATCTGTTCATTTATAACATGGTTAACACACAGTCGACCATCATCTGTTCATCTGTAACATGGTTAACACACAGTCGACCATCATCTGTTCAATCCCCGACATGGTTAACATACAGTCGACCATCATTTATTCATCTGTAACATGGTTAACACACAGTTGACCATCATCAGTTGATTCCCTGACATGGTTAACACCCAGTTGACCATCATCAGTTCATCTTTAACGTGGTTAACACACAGTCGACCATCATCTGTTCAATCCCCGACATGGTTAACACCCAGTTGACCATCATCAGTTCATCTGTAACATGGTTAACACACAGTCGACCATCATCTGTTCAATCCCCGACATGGTTAACATACAGTCGACCATCATTTATTCATCTGTAACATGGTTAACACACAGTTGACCATCATCAGTTGATTCCCCGACATGGTTAACATACAGTCGACCATCATTTATTCATCTGTAACATGGTTAACACACAGTTGACCATCATCAGTTGATTCCCTGACATGGTTAACACACAGTTGACCATCATTTGTTGAATCCCCGACATGGTTAACACACAGTCGACCATCATCTGTTCGTTTATAACATGGTTAACACACAGTCGACCATCATCGGTTCATCTGTAACATGGTTAACATACAGTCGACCATCATTTATTCATCTTTTACATGGTTAACACACAGTCGACCATCATCTGTTCATTTATAACATGGTTAACACACGGTCGACCATCATCTGTTCATCTGTAACATGGTTAACACACAGTCGACCATCATCTGTTCAATCCCCGACATGGTTAACATACAGTCGACCATCATTTATTCATCTGTAACATGGTTAACACACAGTTGACCATCATCAGTTGATTCCCTGACATGGTTAACACACAGTTGACCATCATCTGTTGAATCCCCGACATGGTTAACACACAGTCGACCATCATCTGTTCATCTGTAACATGGTTAACAAACAGTCGACCATCATCTGTTCATCTGTAACATGGTTAACACACAGTCGACCATCATCTGTTCAATCCCCGACATGGTTAACATACAATCGACCATCATTTATTCATCTGTAACATGGTTAACACACAGTTGACCATCATCAGTTGATTCCCTGACATGGTTAACACACAGTTGACCATCATCTGTTGAATCCCCGACATCGTTAACACACAGTCGACCATCATCTGTTCATCTGTAACATGGTTAACAAACAGTCGACCATCATCTGTTCATCTGTAACATGGTTAACACACAGTCGACCATCATCTGTTCAATCCCCGACATGGTTAACATACAGTCGACCATCATTTATTCATCTGTAACATGGTTAACACACAGTTGACCATCATTAGTTGATTCCCTGACATGGTTAACACCCAGTTGACCATCATCAGTTCATCTTTAACGTGGTTAACACACAGTCGACCATCATCTGTTCAATCCCCGACATGGTTAACACCCAGTTGACCATCATCAGTTCATCTGTAACATGGTTAACACACAGTCGACCATCATCTGTTCAATCCCCGACATGGTTAACATACGGTCGACCATCATTTATTCATCTGTAACATGGTTAACACACAGTTGACCATCATCAGTTGATTCCCTGACATGGTTAACACACAGTTGACCATCATTTGTTGAATCCCCGACATGGTTAACACACAGTCGACCATCATCTGTTCGTTTATAACATGGCTAACACACAGTCGACCATCATCTGTTCATTTATAACATGGTTAACACACAGTCGACCATCATCGGTTCATCTGTAACATGGTTAACATACAGTCGACCATCATTTATTCATCTTTTACATGGTTAACACACAGTCGACCATCATCTGTTCATTTATAACATGGTTAACACACAGTCGACCATCATCTGTTCATCTGTAACATGGTTAACACACAGTCGACCATCATCTGTTCAATCCCCGACATGGTTAACATACAGTCGACCATCATTTATTCATCTGTAACATGGTTAACACACAGTTGACCATCATCAGTTGATTCCCTGACATGGTTAACACACAGTTGACCATCATCTGTTGAATCCCCGACATGGTTAACACACAGTCGACCATCATCTGTTCATCTGTAACATGGTTAACAAACAGTCGACCAGCATTTGTTCAATCCCCGACATGGTTAACACACAGTCGACCATCATCAGTTCATCTGTAACATGGCTAACACACAGTTGACCATCATCAGTTGATTCCCTGACATGGTTAACACAAAGTCGACCATCATCTGTTGAATCCCTGACATGGTTAACACACAGTGAACCATCATCAGTTCATTTGTAACATGGTTAACAAACAGTCGACCATCATCAGTTCATCTGTAACATGGTTAACACACAGTCGACCATCATCAGTTCATCTGTAACATGGTTAACACACAGTCGACCATCATCTGTTCATCTGTAAAATTAGTCCCTATTCCTGACTTTTTTTCAATAGAAAACTAAAAAGGGGGACCAAAATCGTTGTTTTAAAAACAGGGGGACTAAAATCGAAAAAAATACAAAATAGGGGGACCAAAGTTACAATTAAAGCATCGAATCCACAGTACTTAAAAACTTCTCAATAGATTGGATTTATTTATGTGGTCCAATTCTCTCAATATAAAGTGGATGGCTTTGATCAATTTGGGTAAAATATAGATCTCATGCACGGTTGTGATCATTTTGTCACTAATAGATATCAACCGGTGATTTAATTTGGACGGCTGATTATATACTCCCTCAACATCCATCGCTGGACCCTATTATACCACTTTAATGTTGGCCACTTTAAATGGAGTTCGAGAATGTTACGTTTTGAAACCCTCTCATCCCAAATCCCTTTTCCATTAAACCATGTCATCTTCATATGTTGCAAACTCCGAAGTGTCCCAAATCCCCCAAATCCCTGAATGTGGTTGCAATAAACCAATGAAGTTGTTTATATCCAACTCAAGAAATAACCCTAAAAGGAGATATTGGAAATGTGCAAATGTGGAGGTGAGTTTGATTGGAAAATATGCTATACGATTTCGTCTTTTATAATCTGTATTATAAAATGGACTTGGTTAATTTATTAGTGAATATGGTTAATTATGATGTTTTTTAGGCAAGGCGATGTTGTAGTTTTTTCATTTGGGATGATGAACTTGATGGTCGACCTCCATATGATCGGAAAATAACCATGGATGCAAGAAATGTAATTCTGGATTCGCACGACGACGCAACAACACACAGTGGGTCAATATGTTGCAGCTGCTCAGAGCTTTTGAAGGATTTGCATTGCTTTGTTAAAGAACTTCGAGACAGGAGAGGAGAGCAGATGGAGATGAAACTGCAAAATGAAGGGAAAATGTCCAAGATTTTTAAGACTTTGTTTTTTTTTTCTTGGATTATTATTGTCATTGCATATTTTAAAATGTCTGATTAATTTATCTAATGTAATTTCTGGAACAATAACCTAATCTATGGTTTTTAATTTCTAGGTTTATGTTTAAGTTACCAATGATCTAACTTATTTATTATTTTTTTAAGAAAAGAAAACTGATAATGGAAAATGAATACCTGTGTTTGTTTTTAATAAGAAAATGATAATCTTGATTAATTTTAAGTATTTAATATATTGAAAAAACATATCACGCCTATGACAAAGGATTCGATATATCATTACTTGGTAAACGTAACATTGCAACTTTTCATTTGACCGAAGATTTGGTATATCATTAGTTGGTAAAGGTAACATTGCATGCTTACTGTTCGGTTTTTAATCTCTCTTTCTTTTGCATTCTCTCTCACCGTTTAGCTGTCGTTCTTTGCGTAACATCCACTCCAACAACAACACTCGATTTCAGACAACATCATGTCTTCTTCAGATAGGTTAGTATCTGTTCTCTTCATTTTTAATTCATCTCTGCTTTTCTGATATCCAAATCGACAGGGTTTTTGAATACCGCGCAAATTTGCTGATTTAAATATCATAGATTTTACATACTTTAGGGTTTTTGATACAATCTTCAGGATTTTATAAACAATGTGTGTTGCATGTTATAATGTTGCAGAGCTGATAAACTCAATCTTCAACATTTTGATGAAAAGAAACTTCAACAGATGTACCTATGTCATAAGTTGTATTTGAAAAAACGATTGCTCCAGAAAAAAAAGATCAGGAAATTTTATAGCTACGAAGAATTTTGTAAACAGTTGGTAGAAGTGTGTAATCTTCGAGCAAAATACGGACTTGATCCACCAAAGGAACCTGCCAAGGAGCTCATTCAAAGTGCTCCAGTCAATACTGGTGTTGATGCAAGAAAAAGTTACCATGCATCTGTTTACAGAGCCTCTCTCCAAAATGATGCATCCAGGAGGTAACTCTGAAGTGTGTTTTATGAATATGAACATGTATTTTACCATAAAAACCTGTATGATTAGAGAGCAAGTAAGATAATAACGTTTCTTTACTTCATTGGACCATTTGTAGGAGTAATAAACACAGTAAGGTGTCGGGAATAGCGAAGGGAAAGGGTGAAGCTGGCGAGGGTGGTTCCAGACAACATTGTGTGCAAGAGGTTACCAGTTCTACGATCAACGACAGGCTCTCCGTGGAGGTGGAAGTGTGTAATCTTCGAGCAAAATACAGACTTGATCCACTAAAGGAACCTGCCAAGGAGCTCATTCAAAGTGCTCCAGTCAATACTGGTGTCGATTCAAGAAAAAGCTACCATGCATCTGTTTACAGGGCCTCTCTCCAATCATCTGCATCCAGGAGGTAAATCTGAAGTGTGTTTTATGAATATGAACACGTATTTTACCATAAAAACCTATATGATTAGGGAGCAAGTATGATACTAACGTTTCTTTACTTGATTGGACCATGGGTAGGAGTAATAAACATAGTAAGGTGTCGGGAAAAGCGAAGGGAAAGGGTGTAGCTGGCGAGGGGGTTTCCAGACAACGTTGTGTGCAAGAGGTTACCAGGTCTACGATCAACGACAGGCTCTCCGTGGAGAAAGGAAAGAATAAACTTTGGCAGAACGAAGATAGGTTAATTCGTCCGACCCAAGGTGTGGTGATCAATGAGGGCATGGAAGGCAAACGCAAGAGAGGAGGTCATCGCGAAGTTGATGCCGGAGGTAACGGGAAACTAAAGGGTAAGGCTATAGGTTCTTCGGAAGCCCCCGATGCTCAAAGCGTCGACTATGAATTCACAAGTATATCATCCAACAACAATAGGTAAATCTATTTTGAACGTATATTATATTGAAATAAGTTGCTTCGATGTTGAGTTGGAAGTTTCTAAACAAAGTTTATATGATGTTTTGGCTTTGGTACAGGGTGTACACTACGATCATTGTGAATCAGGATGAAGAGTATTGGGTTAGAGAAGTGTTTGATGCAAAGAAGATGCGCAAGAATGTGATGGTATGTCTTGTTTTTATTTGATTTCCTATAACAGCAGAAGTCAGTTGTTTATTTTAAAGAATCTGACATTCTGTGAAAACCTTTGCAGCAATTTCCAGCAAATGTGATTGATAGTTGCCTTCTCCGCCAAATTTCAAACATTGTTTTACTTGACTGTGATAAGGGTGAACCATACTACTGTGAGATAAAGAAGAGGGAAGAGAAGAAGGAAACATATCTGTGTGGGGCGTGGTTTGATTACGTAAGGAAAGCAGATTTGAAGGTCGGTGACAAACTCCATTTTGTCATCCGATACCCACCGGTGGAGGAAATATTGGTATATGTTGAGCGTAGGGCTGCAACCCCATAGGGGCACCGAGGAGGATCATAGTTGCAATGGTTTTTTTGAAAGTTACTATTTGTAATATTATAATTTTATATTGTAAACAATTATGGAAGTTTATTAAGTTTTATTTATAATGTTCCAGATACAATGTTAGTTGTGATGTGAAGTGAAGTATATTGGGTATTTTGTATGTGTTTGTTAAGTTTTAATGTAAGTGATTGTTATTGCTGGGAAATTTTATGGTTGACCCCAGTTTATTAAGATTGGGCCCTTTTTGTGGTTGTATTAATCATAGCACATTCTGTTGTTTATCTGCATGATTTATATACTTTTTATATCAAAAAGTATTTGTACGGAGTAAGGATCCATGCAAAAACCCATGCAATGCTCAAAATTCAGGGGGTGCAAAAATGAAAAAGCATGAATATGCAAAGTATTTTCCGGATTAAGGTTTCTGTTACTAATGACCTAATTTATGGTTGTTGTTGTTCACGTTTCTGTTCCTAATGACCTAATTTATGGTTGTTGTTGTTGTTTATGCTTTTGTTACTAATGCCTTGATTTATCAGAAAACAAATTATTCATTTATAGAAAAAAGAAACTTCTCATCTGAAATATTTGTAGTGAGTAAACTGCTAACTGAATGATGCAAAATGCTAAGATTTAATTTAATATTATACACAAGAGATACAATACTTCATTACACTGCAAACGTACATAATGAAACTCAACATTTGATTCATTTCAACACCAAAACAGACAACATCAAAACAAACTACATACCAACTACTTAACAAAACATCAAAGAAAATTACTTTCCATCTTCAACCAAGTTTAATTATACGCCTAAAATTATTCGTATTACATCATAAAACGAACAAACATTCTTGTAGGAGGATCTGCCACAGTGCACTCAAGAACATCACCAGCCCTCAGACGAGTTGCTTTAACATACTCATACCAACCTAAGCAAAGATATCTCTCCCCTGGCCTCCTACCAGTCTTCAACACACATGGGTAAACAGCATCGGTATGAAACTATTAAAATTACAAAGCAAACAATGAAATTATACGTAAACGCAAATATGTAAGCAAATGATAAACATAATTACGTATCACTTGAAGTCACTGAGTGGGATTCACCACTGGACATTTCTCAAGAGCAAGAACACTTAACAATTCACTTTTATAATAAGATTTTTTTCCTTATGTTATTTTTTCCTCTCTTGGTGGTACTACTACTATATATATTGGAAAAATTATATAGGTATAGTTACACCTAACCTAAACCTCATTCAATGGCATTAACTTTAGGTGAAAAAAAATATTAATGCATGATGGTAATATAACCACTACTGCACTCATAGAATTAGGTGACTGACAGTAGAACATATAAACTGTATCAGTGTTGATTTGACTCCACTGAACTTACAAACTATATGCTATGACACAAAAAACCTATATAGATGCATGTATTCTAACCTAAACCTTGTCATACCACTAAAAATCACCTCCAAAGTCATGCCTGGTCAAATTACAGCTACTTATTTGCTCGTTCAAGTACCACCATTGTTCATCAGTCGTTGTGGCCTACCGAAACACGAACCCGAATTTTCCGCAACTGTCGTTGGATATAGTGGGATTAACGGTTGTACATGCATTGGATGCAACATCGGTTGTACCGCTGGCAACACGGGTTGCAATCCATACATTGCAGGCATGGGTATGCTTGTGCTTCCAACTTCCGCACGAGAAGTCGCTGTCACATTCGCGCCACGAGAGTTCGGTGGTTCTGTACATTTATTTTGCACACTACTTCCACCAATGCGACCTCTTTTTCCATTCTTGTTCTGTTTTAACAAACAAATTATTCTTGTGATACAAATAATAACACGTTATAATTAATACAACATATCAGAGCTTGTATTAAAAAAAAACATAATACCTTCACAACCTGGCTGAAAGAATCAGTTACTGGCCGCGACGTCATACCAACATTTTGTTCAGATGGCGCGTTTTCCGCAACCTGCAAATTATACAACAGAAACTACTATGTTTATCAAAAGAGCAACAGATTGACTCAAACGAACAGAATATAGCTTTCGAAATTACCGAACAACTCCTTGCATTATGAGTTCTACTGTTGCATTTAGAACATCGCCTAATAGATTTTATGTCATTCTTTCTTTTCTTTGGAGCACCTTTGCTATTCACAATATTTGGATCACCTACAACTGAGTTCGATGCCAAAATAGGATCGTCCGTACTGCAATACTTTTTGTGTAACTTCAGAATGTCACCCATTATTTCCCCATAAACACCTTCCCTTTTTGAAGCTTCATTGCAAAAGGCAGTAACTGCAGAACAATATGCACCAAACCGAGCTAGCTCAATCATTTTAGAATCATCAGAACCATTACAATTCATGTTCAAGTACTGAATTTTTGCATCCTTCGTCCATCTCGACAAAATCAAACCGGTGGGAATGAGACTAACATGTTCTTCCTTCATGACACCAAACATATGAGAACATGGAATCCCATGAGAATCCCATAACCTACACTCACATTGAAATGTTTCACCATCATACACAACCTCTACGTCATAGTTATCACAACAATATTTTGTAAATCGATAAGTCTTAAATCCGTTGCGAATTAACTTTTCCTTAACAATCAATGATCCAGCCTTCACTATTTCATCTCTGACTTCCTTGAAAATCTCCATAGTATAAACATTCGCAGCATGGCTCTCAAGGGCACGCAGTTGAGTAGTCATCACAGGTTCTGAAAACTTTGATTTATAATCGGCAATCAGTTCATTGTTTCTATAAGATCTCATAGCCTGATCAAAATTGTGCATAAATTCAAAAATGCAGCCTTTCTTCCTGACATAACTCTTGATGACTGCATTGACGGCTTCACATTGAGACGTAGTTCTTATACGTCCAAAAAACTTCTCACATAGATATGCAGTTGCCCATAGTGACCTGTTCTCGTACGTTTTTGCAACCCAAGGATTTCCTTCAAGTCCGTTTTCTTTAATTATTTTTGACCAAAACTCTTCAAATTGATCCTTTGTAAAATTAGAGTACATGGCTTTTTGAAAATCTTTCAAAAATGCCGAGTTCTTTACATTCTCAGACGCATTCTTGTTCAAATGCCAAGCGCATAAACGATGTGTCGCATCCGGAAACACCTGTTTTATAGATTCCCTCATCGCCCCATCTCCGTCTGTTACAACTGCTGCTGGGTATCTATTTTCCATGCACTCTAAAAAACACTCCAACAACCACTTATACGTCTCTGTCGTTTCATCTGACACCAACGCAGCACCAAAAATAACTGTCTGAGAGTGGTGGTTACACCCTGAAAATATAACCAATGGGTAGTTGTATTTGTTCTTCTTGTAAGTCGTGTCAAACGCAATCACATCGCCAAAACAAAAATAGTCAGATCTACTGCTTCCATCAGCCCAAAAAAGAGACTTCATTCGTCCATCCATGTCTACGGCATATTTACCATATAACATGGGATCAGTAGATGACTTCACAGTTAGATAATTTATAGCAGCGGCAACGTCACCATCTTTAATATTAGCACGCATTTTACTATCAAAATAATTGTACAGATCCTTCTTTGTAAACCCAACACGATCGTGTCCACCCTTCTGAGCAACCATGTACCCCATTATATGACAAGTTCTAATTCCATTTGACTGTAGACCGTCAATTTGAGCTCTATCTGCTGCAGTAATCTCACGATAAATGGGGTGTAAGTGGACAAACCTAGATGGTGTTAATTCATGGTTGTGAGCCTCTTCAAAACATGTCACTACATAACTATCCTTCTGGGGGTTGTAATGCACACGAAGCCTAGCGGGACAATTAGTGCGGGTCGTAGGTCTGTGTTCTCTTTTTCTATCAAGCCTCCTTAAGTGTTTTGTATCTCTTAGACCGTGTTTATTGCATACAAACTGCCTCATTATAATTGTTTGTCCATCCTCAGTCGATCTTGTCCTAACATCACTTTTCCTAATGGCAAACCCTTTACATTTAGCATACTTGAAATAAAACACATTAGCTTCATCAACTGTACCGAATTCCATAGCACGAATTTCATCAGCAGTAAGGGCATTAATTTTCACTGTTCTATCACCTACAACTGCATCAAATTCAACAAATTTTTCACCGTGACTATCACCATCGCCATCGCCATCACCATCACTTGAACCTTGGTACGCACTGGACACCGAATTACTGTCATCCCGACCATTGTCGGATTCAGAATCAGATGTACCACTGTCACGGCATCGATAGTCGTACGAATCATAATGGTCGGTGTTTTTCATGGTAAACCTGAATTAACACATTTGTTAACACACCAAAAATCAACATAAATCACAGTACCTAATTTCCTATTCAAATCAAAGATACTTAACATAATTGAAATTTCCAAATCATCAAATAGGAAACCCATGTACAGAAAACAATTTCAAGCATCAATCACAATTCCTTATTACGTTATTAAATCAATCGACCTGATTCAAAGGTACCCACCAAAATTAAAATTTCGTAATCATCAAATATAAATCCCATGTAAATAAAACAAATTCAATCATAAACCCTAATTCCCAATCCTAAACCCTAATTCCCAATTTGAAATCAGTAAATCTTAACTATTCAAACAAATATAACAACCATTTTATCATTTACCTTTGCAGCAGCGTGCTCAATACGAACCTGTGAATGGGACGCTTACTGTTGTGTTGAGTTTGCAGTGTTTGGAAAAAATGCCAAGATGAGACGATAACTGTTGCGTTGAGTTTGTAGTTGGGAAAAAATGCCAAGATGAGATGATGGATGAAGAATTTTTATTTTCAATTTCTGTTCACGATGATGAAGTGAGGGAGATGGAGATGAGTTGATTAATTTGTTGAGTTGATTAATTTGTTGAGTTGATTAATTTGTTTTAATTTAATTGATTTTGTCTATAAAAATATTACATTTTAAAAACAATATTAATATGTTAGGGACTAAGTTGCAATATATAAACTATAAAATTACCACAGTAAGTGTCAATAAGGTCATTTAATGCTTCAGTCCACTGTGGCACTATTAGGGCTTAGGGCTTAATTCTGATTGGTCAGACAGTGACTTCACCACTGAAGTCAAACGGGCGAATGCACCGTAGAATTTCCCAATTATAATATATATGGAAATTCTATATATATTTTTAAAGGTGGCAAAACGAGTCCGGTCCGTTGGGTATATCTATTTTAAGTGCAGAGAAAGTCAAAGTTTTATGTTCTCGTCCTTTAACGTGATTGTTCTATCCCGTTTTTTATGCAGACTTTTGCAAATACATAAATTAACATAAATTTTTGCATTTTTAAATCTAAAAGGTATAGTATCCGCGGGCTTAACCTGTCATGCCCTCACTTTTTTTCAGGATGAACCAAAGTTTAAGAATTGAATTCTTAACTATATCTGCCCCGTTTCATTTCATTTTTTTTTCAAATTTCTACAGGACAGACCTAAACCTAAATGAGCGGATATATTCGTTTACGAGCCCTAAATATTCTCATCATCCCTTGAAGACTTCTTAAACTAATATTTTACTTGTGTGATATCATACGGTGTACAAAAACCGGTGTACACATAGCATATCTCGCTTTCGTAAATGCTAAGTGTACACTAAACTATACACTAACACCGTATAAAAATACTATTAGACATACATTTTGTTTTTTTAATAATTTTTTTGCATGCTTTGGTTTTTGTGCAGCACTGAATAATTACATGCCTACGGTGTAAATATCATACGGTGTACAAAAACCGGTGTACACATAGCATATCTCGCTTTCATAAATGCTAAGTGTACACTAAACTATACACTAACACCGTATAAAAATACTATTAGACATACATTTTGTTTTTTTAATAATTTTTTTGCATGCTTTGGTTTTTGTGCAGCACTGAATAATTACATGCCTACGGTGTAAATATCATACGGTGTACAAAAACCGGTGTACACACAGCATATCTCGCTTTCATAAATGCTAAGTGTACACTAAACTATACACTAACACCGTATAAAAATACTATTAGACATACATTTTGTTTTTTTAAAATTTTTTTTGCATGCTTTGGTTTTTGTGCAGCACTGAATAATTACATGCCTACGGTGTAAATATCATACGGTGTACAAAAACCGGTGTACACATAGCATATCTCGCTTTCATAAATGCTAAGTGTACACTAAACTATACACTAACACCGTATAAAAATACTATTAGACATACATTTTGTTTTTTTAATAATTTTTTTGCATGCTTTGGTTTTTGTGCAGCACTGAATAATTACATGCCTACGGTGTAAATATCATACGGTGTACAAAAACCGGTGTACACATAGCATATCTCGATAGCTTTATATAATATTTTTACTACCTCGTATAATTTTTCATCTTTACTTATTTTATCGACTATAAACTTTCATCTATAGAATAACTATTTTGGTTTCAATTACAAGAGATGTGATAAATATTCAACTATTCTTTAAAAATTAATGTAAATATTAAAATATAAAAGAAATACACAAAAATAACATGATAATTCAAAATTTATAATTATAAAAAAGAGTACCTCTATAATTCTATACATCAAATAATTATACAACGTTTATCAGAATCGACCTAACACATATTAAGGTCTAAGGTAAAAGAGTGTGATAGAAGCAGAGATAACAGGTTCAAGAAGTTAGATATAAATTTGCTTAAGCTTATAGAGGAGGCGAACTATGTTTATGGACATGTCGTGCAACCACACCCGTGTCCACTCCCAAGTACTGAATGCCAAGCTCAACAACCATCTCCTCAATGGCATGCTCGGGGTACCAGAACACACCCTTAATGGGCAAGTGCAGCAGACTGGAAACATCATCCAATGTAATCGGCATCTCACCAAATGACATGTGAAATAACGATGTCTCTATGTGCCACCTCTCCACAAATTTTGTAACAAGATTTGTGTCTATCTTGGTCAGTCTGGTTCTCTTGAGAGAAGTCAAACCTGACCTATCCACCCAATGCTCCATCTCTGGTGGGAGCAAATGTCGAACCTCTTTCCTGAAAATAGATAAAAATTTACATTATAAAATATAAAGAATAAATTTATTTTAAAATAATCAAAGTAAAATAAATTTATTTTACTTACCTCTCTGAACCATAGATGGCGAGCCATGTGCTGCTCGTATCTCACAAGAATGACGGGTCTGAAGGCCCGCCAGGATACCCAATTGGCTCATGTGGCGGCTGTGGAACCAGTGCTGACGAACCAACATGATCTACAACACTGTGTCATCCCAATGTGTGGCTAACAGGCCTCCCATCTAATCCTCGCGTACGAACCACTGTCAAGTTTTAAGAAAAATTACAAAACAACATTAAAAAACGAAGAAAAAAATATTAAAACCAAAACCGGAATAGTTAGAGTAAGTGTTCCGGTTCTTAAAAGGAACGAACCGGAACTCTTCAAAAAAGTATTCCGGAATGTGATATTATAAACCGCAAGAGTTTGCCAAAGTGTTCTGGAATGTGATATTATAAACCAGAAGCATTTGTTTAAGTGTTATGGCGTGTGAACGTGTAAACCAAAAGAGTTTGGCAAAGTGTTCTAGTATGTGAATTTGTAAACCGGAAGTCTTACTTGATGTGTTTCGGTATACTTTGCTGTAAACCAGAAGAGTTTGAGTAAGTGTTCCAGTTTGGACGAAATGTAAATCGGAAGAGTTTAGAAGAGTGTTTCGATTTTGACGAAATGTTAAACGGAAGAGTTTAAAAGACTCTTCCGGTTTGAATTTTTTTACTTTCTCAAAGCATTTTCGGTAAAGTGGGGAAAAATGAAATTGTGAAAAAATAACTTGTTTATACGAGGGTATATTAATCCAAATTTTTTAAACGTAGGGGTACAAAGACAAAAGCTACAAATTAAAATTTTATCATGAGAATTAGTTACTCATGTTAAATAAAGACATTAACGTGAAACCGCCACAATAATACAATAATACATGATAAAAGAATGATTTAATAGAAATGCACCGACAATGTAAAACAGTTTTTAGATCACATATAAAATAGTATTTCTCTCCTAATGTCATGTTGTCTTTTACCTCTATTCTGTATAATTTGTTGTCTAAACTCTTGCCTTACTTTCATTAAAGAGAAAAAAAGTCATGCACTGACAGTGTAAAATAGTTTTGCACTGTCAACCAATCACAACCATGCATCTAATTAGTGTAAAATAACTTTACACTGACAGTGTATAAATATTATTCTCTTCATTAAATAGGTGTTGAAATGAGCTTTTATAATTTAAAAATAGCTCAATTTTAAAATGTAGTGCACGTGGCGGTTTATTTTCTTTTTTTTTAATCTAAATTAGACTTTTAAATTTGCATCATCATGAAAATTATTGATCAAGACGTTAACTTTCGTTTTGCCACTAATTTCACTCCATTTGATTTTCCTCAACTCCATATATATAATAAAAAGACTACACAATGCTCAAAATTCAACATAGCGCTAAATAAAACAAAACAAAAAATTTCCTTAGTCTTATCCTTTGACTCTTAGGATCTTGCCTTGCTTATATCACTTATCAATAACTTTATGTATATTTTTTTTATAAGCAACAATTGTATTCAAATTGAGTTCAAGAGAAACTTAAACCAATTACAAAAGATAAGACAAGAACATAACCTACAAACAAAAACATCATGTATATATTTGCTAAAATGCATACTTTTTTTTTTAAAAGCAAGAGATATATATATTAATAAGGAGAACCAAAGTTCTCACTACCAGCCACAATACAGAAACCAAACAGTCAACCCACGACACAAAAACAGCACAACTACTTTACAGAAACACAAAAACAGAAACACACATAAACAGCCCAGCCACTTTATGACAAATAGAAAAGTGGATTCCTACTAAACTCGTAAAAATTGCAATTGAGAAGAATGTAATTTCCCACATACGCCCACCGCCAAACCAACGCTTTAATCCCCCACACTATGTCGTAAATACTCCACGAGTCTCCATGAAAAACAATTCCATTCCTAACCGTCCACAAAGTCCAAATAACCGCCAACCAAACCACATTCTCCTTACCCTTTCGAACTTTAACCTTCCTACCAAAATAAAACCAATCAAGAAAGCTTTCCTTTAAGTTCCTAGCCTTGAGTACGACAAAACCAAACCAATCCGCTATGTCCCTCCACACTAACTCCGCTATGTGACAAAACATGAACAAATGTTCCACCGATTCGACACAATTCTTACAGAAAACACAAGAAGAAGTAGAGATGTCACTAGAAATAATACCTCTTTTAACAAGAGCCCCGGAATCCTATCCAAAAAGCTTCTCCAACCAAAAGCCCGAATCTTCATCGGCACATCCATCTTCCAAACTAAGCCAAACGCTTTATCAAATTCATCTTCCGGACCAAACGGTAAATTCCTAGCGTTAATAACATTGTAGCAGCTTTTTACAGAAAAAAACCTTCTGAATCCGCTTGCCAACTGTATCTATCCTTCTTATTAATATTGCAAGAAAACTCAGAGACAATCGCATATAACTTCCTCCCCAAAACCTGCACCTCACAAGCATTAGACGTATGCTGAACCGAGTCGCTCCAATCAACCATGGCGAAGCTGTCCGCCTCAGGTCTGAACCGCTGAACAGGGACTGCACCACCAGCAAGCAAAGAGTTGTTTACAGTCCCAGAATGCTGCACGGTAGAGTTCTGTCCAGCCACCACATCCGGCTGATAACGCAAAACTCCATTCTGACGCTTCAGCGAATGAATCCCAAAGTCCCCCCACTCCCAAGCTCCATCTTTAAAACCACCCATGAGAGCTACAGTTACCACCTGCAAAAAAGATTCAGAATACAGAAGCGGGAAAAGCTCCTTAAGCGCTCCCCGACCCGTCCAATTAGAGAGCCAAAAGGAAGATGCCAATCCATTTCCCACCTCACAAATGCAGTTACCATTGAAGAAATCCAAAGGATAGATAGACTCCAAAGACAACAAGTCCCCCACCAAGCCGACCCATGTTTATTACCCTTGATATTTTCTCCACCATGTAACATGCTAAGGCAAACATCTCCATATCTCGCTTTCAACACCCCGTGCCAAAGAGAATCCGGCCGATTGATAATCCTCCACTTCCATTTGCAAAGAAGAGCCAAATTAAATTCCTCGATATGTTTTACACCCAACCCCCCCCCCCCCCCCCCTTCTCCATCGGAAGGCATACAATCTCCCACCTCGTCCAATGAACACACCTCTTACTTTCCGATCCTCCCCAAAGGAAATTGCTTTGGAGTTTGCAAATATCTCTAACAACTTTCTTAGGAGCCTTATAGAAGGGCAACATGAAAATTGCGAGACTACTAAGAACCGCCTTGACAAGAGTGAGTCTTCCCCCGAAACTAAGGAGTTTCCCATTCCAACTAGCCAATCTCTTTCTAATTTTGTTCAATAACGGATTCCAAGTGGATTGTCTTCTAGGATTACAACCGATAGGCAAACCTAAAAAAATAAACTCCTTATCCTCCCTCCTGCACCCAAGAAAACTAGTCGCCACATCCATGAAATTAGAAGATATGTTAATACCGATAAGCTTGCTTTTATGAAAATTAATTCCCAATCCCGACACCATCTCGAAAGCTCTAAGAACCGACTTTATGGCCCATATATGAGACCAAGAACCATCCCCAAAAAGTAAAGTGTCATCCGCGAATTATAATACATCTATGAAGCTCCTACCATTCAAAGAAACACCCGCATAGTCTCCATTTAAAACCGCAATATTCACCAAAGCTCTCAAAGCTTCGGTAACAATCACAAACAAGAATGGAGAAATCGGATCACCTTGTCTTAATCCTTTCTCTACCTTGAACTCCTTAGTTGGACTTCCATTCACTATCACCGACATATTACTACAAAACACCAACGCATTCATCCACCGAATCCACTTCTCACCAAAACCCATCCTAACCAACATAGTACAAAGAAAATTCCAATTGAATTTGTCATAAGCCTTTTCAAAGTCTACTTTGAAAAGTAAGCAACCCTTCTTCTCTTTTATAGAAAAATCAACCACCTCGTTCGCGACTAAGACTCCATCCACTAATTGTCTCCCGGGAACAAAAGCGTTTTGATTCTTTGATATAACGCTTCCTATGACCTTATTTAATCTCCCCGCTAAAGCTTTAGAAATGATTTTATGAATACAACCGATCAAGCAAATAGGTCGATAATCGTCCAAACATAACAGGTTGTCCGACTTAGGAATTAGAGCTAAGAAAGAGGAAGAAACCAACTTGGAAAGAACCGCTCCCGAATGAAAGTCCCTAAAACACGCCACCACTTCATTTTTGATAAAGTTCCAACATTTCTTGAAGAAAAGAATGGAATACCCGTCCGGTCCCGGACTCTTAGCACCGTCGCAAGCCCAAACGGCCTCTTTAATCTCCTTTTCCTCAAAAATGGCAGTCAAAGCAAGTCTACTTTCATCGGTTAAAACTTTAAAATGGTCTCCACCTAACTCCGGCCGAAACACATCCCTCTCCTTGAATTTATTCGCAAAATGGACAAAAACCTCCTCTCTCTCTTCTTCCACCGAGCTAATCTCTCCCCTAGAACTTGGAAGAGGCCCAATAAAGTTACGAGACATGCCTCTCTTCATAACCGCATGAAAAAACTTACTATTGCAATCCCCATCATTAAGCCACTTCATTCTAGATTTTTGAATTAGCATGTTCTCCCTAATTCTTAAGTTCGTCCAGAACTTCCTATTCGCACACCTCCTTGCAAACTTATCCTCTTCCCCTTCCGAGTTAATCTCATCTAACTCATTCAACTCCTTGACCCCTTCCTCCATAGACAAGTCTATAACACCAAAAACATTCAAGTTCCACCATTTAAGTCTAGGTTTAAGAAGTCTCAATTTTTCCTTCAAAACGAAATCTCCACGACCGTGCACTTCCATCTCCCTCCATTCTTTTTCAACAAAACCCAAGAAATCTTTGTTCGAAAACCATTCGTTATTGAATTTGAAAGGCTTCGGATCCCAATCTTTCTTATCTGACATAAGCCACACCGGACAGTGATCCGATATATCTCTATCACCTATACGCTGTCCCACCACCCCCACCAATTCACTATATTATCCGAAACCAGAAAACAATCCAATCGGCTTTTTGACCTCCCGTCTCCGCTAAACCAACTATATATCTTGCCCTTACACGGAACATCCACTAGACCAATTTCAATGATAAAACCAGAAAAATCTTCCCACTCCTGCAAATTTCCCCCTCCTGTCCTTCCTCTTCTCTCCCTACTGTTTTTAACCGAATTGAAGTCGCCCGCCATCAGCCAGTCGCCATCCTTATGTTTATTTTTTAAAGCCACCAGCCTGACTCAAAGCTCTCTCTTCAACCTCAAACAACACGGGGCATACACATTACAAATGTACAACACCTTATCCATATGAATAGCTTTAATTCCTATGTATCCTTCCCCCCTGAAACTGCTCACAACTTCCACCCTCCTAGAATTCCACAGAATTAAAAGCCCACCAGACAGACCCACCGAATGGGAAACAGAAAAATTGATACCATCAGCATTCCAAAAACTCCTAACAATAGATTCAGAACATACCTTCAACTTCGTTTCCTGAACCAAAAAAACGTCAGCCTTCCCTTTGATTATGATATGATTAATTCTTCTTCTTTTCACTAAACTACCGCCCCCTCTGATATTGAACGTTCCAACAATCATTAGACACCGCTATTATGCTCCTGCCCACATACTTATTTATATTTATATATATATATATATATATATATATATATATATATATATATATATATATATATATATATATATATATATATATATATATATATATATATAGTGTATTAAAAAATAATAAATGAGTCGACTTTATAGAATAATAGATTTAGATCTATTTTTAAAAATAGTAGAGGATTGTCAAAGACATTTCAAAAATATATTTTTGGACAACAAATTATACAAATCATGGGAATAGTTAAAGGTTAAATCATATTGTCTATTTTCCTAAATAAAAATTATAAAAAAAAAAAGTATTTTTTGAGGATTGAACCCTAGATATGAAAACGCACACCCCATAACCACTAAAACCAAGGCAACATTTGTAATATAATATGAATATTGTGTGTATATAATTTGGATCCTCTCCTATTTCAATGGACCAGTCATCCCTCCAATTTGTAATCCAATGGTGGATGCATCCATATAAAAAAACAATAGTGATAAGAGACAATAAAATAGAGCAAATCAATGGCTAGGATTAAAGCAGCATGGAAGCATGAGAGGAAAAGCATGAGACAATCCATATTCGTATAATAACTATGCTAAAAATTAAAGAGTTGTATATCTTATCAAAGGACACAAATTTTTCTGTAAATAGAGAGAGAGAGAGAGACATTTAATAGAAAGAAAAAAATATGGAATTTATTTGTTTATTAGCCAGAATTTTGTTTATAACATTTTTTAATTTGTTTCTTATTTTCTATAATGCACGAGAGAAATTGTGAAAAATTTATTCTGCAAAATATCATTGATTGATTTGTTTAATGTGAGTGTGAAGTTCGTGTCAATATTTCTAAAATATTTAGGAGATTTACCGATTTTCACATTTTCATTCAATTTTACTAAATTGGTGTTAACAACGTATTCACTTGCACTACAAAATTTATTTGTGCAATCATCATGTCCTCTTCATCTTTTTTTTTAAAATTTTACGATAGACTCCCAACTCCAGATCTAACATATAACAGATAAAAAAAATATGGCATACCTTATTATGGATGATCTTAGCATCTACTCTACTTCATGAATAAATAAAAAATACAATTAGTATTTGAGGTTACCTTGCATAGAAGAGGTAAAATATAAAACAACTATAAAATTACATAATTAACTAATTTGATTAAACTAACTAATTATCACACTATATATATAACACTTGTTAAACAACTACAAAATACCAACATCTCATTAATGAAATATATATAAATAAAAATGACATGTAGAAATTTGGAAAAATTTATTTCAAATACATAAGTTTTTGCTGATATTTTTGTTATGCATAGTAAGCTATAACCACATGATCAAAGTGTGAGTATTGAAAGCGAGTGGAACATTTCCTCATGTTCATTTTGCAACTCATGATTTGATGGTGAAGAAGTTGAAATAGAAGTGATGACAGTAGCATATGTTGGAAAGATTAACCTTAAAGCACGTTCCATTCTTGCTAAATATGAAACTTGAGGTTCACTGTTGAAGGCTATTTGACCTAATCGAAAAAGAAACAACCTCGATTGATAAAGTGCTTCATCTTTGAAGAATCTGAAACCTAACAACAACTTGAGCACCAATATGATACTTACTGAAGCACCAGCTACTGCAGGTGCTGTTAGATGTAAATGAAGCATCAATGGAGTCATCACCATCATGTGCAATACTTTTTTCAGGATATGTGCAGTATGAGGATTCAAGTTTTGGACTTATCCCTTTCATGTGCACTAAATATAGTCTAATCATTAGAATATAATTTTTTTCTGTAATCGTGACTTATTATTTTACTTTTGTTGATATAAATAGTAAGGTGGTTTATTATTTTAGTGCTGTTTGAAAAGGACGAAAATTGAGATAAATGTGTATTTTATTTCTCACCCCTACACCAAGATCTTTTGAAAAGTATTATGTCTATTATCACGGTAGACTTTAACAATTGTTCTTTAGTAGAACAGGAGAAGATGACGAGTCTATCGAAGGAAATTACCATTGAAAATTTGAGATGTTGTTGAAATAGTTCGTCGGTGAATAAAATGTACTTGCAAAAAAAGGTTAGTATTCTGACGCTTAAGTCAATAAAAAAATGAGGTATAACTTTTTAAGAATATAATGAGTCATATCTGAATTTGACTCAGAGTCACCCTTATATAGGAGAGGCCGTTGTAAAACGTGTTCATGTGCAATGATGTGTGAGGCAAGTCCACATGTACAGTAGTACGATGAATTCTTGAAGAGGATGAGCCAATCTTGTGGGTCGTAGGGTAGCCTGGAACAGTAGTCCCCAAA
Organism: Vicia villosa; assembly: GCF_029867415.1. Classification (NCBI taxonomy): domain Eukaryota; kingdom Viridiplantae; phylum Streptophyta; class Magnoliopsida; order Fabales; family Fabaceae; genus Vicia; species Vicia villosa. The sequence goes on from NC_081180.1 coordinate 52,283,210, forward strand.
ATTCTTGATATCAACCATGAAGGGAGGACTGTCGATATTAGTGTACATGAGGTCAACCTAGAAGTATGAATTGTGGTGTTCTCGTCCATTTGAGAAGAGGATCCTTGCTTAGTGGGAGTGATTGTCAAGGGAAACATGCGAGAATTGATGAAATTGTCCCATATGCGTAAGGAGGAAGGTGATGTGCCTGAGCACACTCAAGTGTAGTTATTGTTTGGAGATGTGATTTGGGTTGTTGGATGGCTTTTTTGAGTTTCTAGTAGATTGTGGTAATTAAATCTAACTGTTACTTTGCATATAAAGCGTAAACTTGTATCTCATTCACACTTTTCAAATTATTATTTTTTCAAGGGTTTCTTTAGAGAGAACTTTTGTTCTCCCCGTCTTTGTTGGTGGAGGCTTCCATATTCAAGTTAACTTTTTTATTAAATACTTCTTCACCTGATTTATTTTGGTTAAATTACTTTAAGCTTAAGGTACTTTCATTTTCCTCCTTTTTTATTTCTGAGATTTTATCTGAGTTTGAACATGGAGAACACATGAAACTCATTTGTAGGAATATACCCTTTATAGTATTTAGTAATGCCACTTCCATAACTTAACGAGAAGTAATCGACCTTGTTCCCAGTGATAGAGATATTTATCCCACATGTATAAACATGAACTTGGTCGGGGCATGATTTATTTATGGAGACGTCAAACTAGCTAATGCCAATGTTGATGAGAATGTGATGGATGATTCACAAGTTCAAATATTTTTAGGCACCCGTGATATGTATATCACTCTCTTATGATGGTGACTAACTTGAAGATATCTTGTGTCTCATCCACAAGAAGATTCAACTGAAGTGCTCTTATGATTGGGATATCCAGCAAAAAGAATTTGAAGTTTCAAAGGGTTAAAGAGATGAAGTGTGAAAGCTTGCATGATCGTGTATGGAAAAGAGATTAATATATTGTAAAGACATAAGGGTGTTTTCGTAAGTTTGGCTCAGAAAATATTTTTAGAACCTAGCCAGTTGAACTAGGAACTGTCAAATTGATTAGGAAAAGTTTTTGAACTATCTAATTGATTAGAGCAAATTCCTAATAGATTAAATTATGGTGAATAAAGTTCATAATTGATTATGACAGTGTCTTAGTGAATGGTAACGACTCTCTATCAAAACCTTTCAATTTAGACAACAATAATATATTATTACAAGTACCTAATCGATTAGCTAGTTGATTAGGTCATTTATTTTTCCCATGGATAACTTCATAAATTGAAACATTTCTTGGTCTACAAATAGGGGGTTTCCTCTTCATTTATTGGTCTTCAATCCTTAGCTAAATTGTGCGCCCGCCAAGGATATGAAGTTGCAGGCTAACTTCCAACCAAACAACAAACTATGGAATGAAGTGGTTAGTCTTCAATCCTAACAATGAACATAGCTTCAAGCAGTTGATCTCGAACCAAATTGGAGTTTTGAGTTGGATATCATCCGTATCGAACTGAGGTTTTACACAGGATGAACACGAGCCAAATCAAGATTTTTCTCAGGCTGATCTCGAACCTATTGAGCTTTTACACAAGATGAACACAGAAATTGAGAGAGACTATATACCATGCTAATCTCGAATTTTAATAGGGCTGAGCTCAAGAACAATGGTGAATATTTTTCTTTGGTTATTCTTCACGAATCGAAAAAGGAGTGCTTTTCTTTAACGACGGTCATGAACCAAATAGAGACTTATAATAATCCCCAAAAGATATTTTACACAATTTTAGCTTCAAACCAAAATAATTACTTCCTTAGGAAGAATGATTCACTTAAGAGGAAAAGAACTCATGGTAAATTTAAAAATAAATACCTCACCCAAAACAATTTTCTAACTAAACTCAAGAACAATCTCAAAGCATTATGGCTAAAAATATGTGAGAGAAAGAGAAATAATTTAGAGTGATTGAGAAAGGTTAAAAGACGAATCAAATCCAGTAATCTCCTTCGAAAGAAAATTCTTGGTAGTTGAACGATCCTCTAAGGATTCAATTTAAAATGGAGAAACTTAATCAAGAAGAGAATATGAAGAATAAGTTTCATCTAAACGAATCTTCTAAAGAACAAAAGAGAAGAGAGTTTCAACTAACAACACACTTAGAGATTCAACTTCAAGGAGAAATCTCAAATACTCAACCTCTAGTAGAACCTTCGAAGAATCTTCTTCCAACGAGTAAGATGTCAACCTTTGATAGCACTACAAAAAATTGTGTAAATTATGTAGGTTTTAATTGGAAGTTATCTGAAATCGACATAATTTATGTTAAAACTTGGGGGTTTTGTAAAATACTAAAATTACACGTAAAAAACCGTTGTTTAAACTGCGCTAATTTACATTAGTTTTATTTAAAATTTAATTAATATTTTTCCCACACATAGGGCCAAAACTACATATAAGTCTTTTCTTTATTTAAAAAATCTCTTAAGCTTAGAGATTGTATCCTTTAATTATTTTTCATATTTTCACATTATTGCAATTGTTTTTATTTTTTTTCAAGTGGGCTTAGTCCAATAATTTTTAAAGAGATCTATTAGGGATAACATAGTATTTAAGTGTAACTTCTATTCGTTATTGAACAAGAATATTTATATGTTATTTTTTTTCATTTATTTTCTTCTCTCTAGCCTAATGGATAAATCTAAATTTGATAGTAGTTGTAGAATTTACCATCATTTAGGGAGTAGACCTAAAACTCCGATCCACCTTGCGAAAATATGAAGGTGGGGTTGATATACGAGTCTTGTATCTTTAAAGGCTAAAAACTACAAAATTCTTGTTAATGTTCGCACTGAAAAAAAAGGGCGGGGCTGAACGACATATCAGATGGTGTAGGCCTAAAACTTTACCTATCTTAAAAAAATACAGATAAAATAATATGTTGACGCATTGCCCCGCTTTGTCATCCTTTAGAAAAATCTATTTGTCAAAAAAAGTAATCAATAAAAAAATAGACTAAAATTTTAGTATAATTCAATTTAATTGAAACCGTTGGAAGAAACGCTGCAAGCCTACAATGCAAAAAACAAGCTTGTAACAAATAAAATTTTTTTTTATGAATACTCGTCCTTCGATAAAAAACGTGCCTCATCTCTTTCATAACCAAACAAATTGGATGAAAAAGGAAGTCATTGAGCACATGCTTCTTCCTTCCCCCTGACTTTGGATACTGGTGTAGAGCTCCATGTCCAAAGGCTTGTCTCCACCTAAAATCAATCTTAACTCATCCAATCTTATTTTTCCGCCTTAGGGCATCCTAAAAGCTTTTCTGAAAGGACATGTTATATTCGTTCTACCGCAATACAAACAACACTTAATCCTCCTCACGTACGAGCATACAAGCAACATTTAACTACTAGAACGTGAATGTGAACATCGTCTAATAAAATAAACCAACAAATACTTATTTTCTACCCCACGAACTACGGAGCTCTGATTTCTTCATTGCACTATGGAGATACATAGGCACAAGGTTTCAGAACCGAGACGAGCACACTAATTAAAAACTTATTTTTTTCCCTTAATTAAATCCATTAATAAAGAAATAATTGCAACTAAACATAAACGACACCCATACACACAAAACAAGCAAAACGGTTTCCGTTGAGTACAACGAGTGTGAGGGATGCTAATATATTCCCCTTGTATAATCGGCTCCGGAATCCAAACTTTGTTGCAAGACCATTTTATCTCACTTTTAGGGGTTTTGTTTCAATATTTTTTCTTTTCTTTGGAATAAATAAATTTCAGTGGAGACTCTGTATTTTTTTGTGATGCGACAATCCCAACCATTAGATTTACACATTCCAAAAATCCATCCTTCATGTAGCAATTCCAACCACTTTGTAGTGATTAACCCGTTCATACAACATTACAAAAGAGCACGTCGATACACTAAAAAACTCTCCAAAACCACGGACCAAGAAACATTGCTTGATGTTGACCAGACGGACCTCATTCCTCTTTACAATGACACTCGTTTACAGGCACCACCATCTTCATTACATATGCCTTGTACTTTAATCCAACAACTCTTCAACTCACATCTTAACATTGCATATTTTCTAGACTATGCCCAAAGATTCCCTGCAGTGTACAGTCAAATATCCATTTTGTCTCCCCATCTTCCACATGGGACACATTTTCGCAACCCCTTTCTTGATCAGTACATCACACCCTCCATCATTTGACACATCACCACAACTCCAACCCACATTCTCTCCACCTACACCATATAATTCAACATCAAAGCCTTTTCTCCTACCAAATTTGAAATGTGTCCTTCCTATTCTCCTTCAAACCCCACATTGTTTCCTAAACCACGTCAACTCACACAATTTTTTTAGACTTTCCTCTCTCTAGTTTTTCCTACGCCCAACCCCCTCATATCCACACATATTTTCTCCTTCCAACACTAACCCCTTTCCACCCTTGATTAAACCAACCAGCATCATCAACAAATTTCAACCAAAAAAAAAACCCCATCAATCTGAGCCACTCCATACCATTCAGCCATATCACCCCATATGGCACCAACAGTCCAAACCATAATAAAAAATAATAATTGCGCCACAATTTTAAGCCCATCTAACCCATCTCACGTCACTAACCTTGAGCATAAAGGAATTTTAGGTCTGGCAGTAGTGATAGCAACATAATTAGGCCCAAGAGGACTAAACAAATTCTCTTAGGCTTAAAGATTGTATTCTTTAATTATTTTTCTTATTTTCTCATGTTTTTAAATTGGTGAATTCTTATTTACCCAACTCAAAAACTTGGGTAAAGTTACATTCAATGTAAAATGTCTTGGAAACAAGGAATAGTTGTACTATTTTATAATTAATTAAATATGTTAAAATTAAATGGGATCTTCTGATTGGTTGAATGTACGCTACCCAACTTTTGGTGATGGGTAGAGAAGTTGTCCCCTTTTAAATTCCTTCAAGTGGGTTTAGTCCATTAATTTTTAAAGAGATCCATTAGGGATAACCTAGTATTTAAGTGTAACTTCTTTTCATTAATGAACAAGAATATTCATATGTTATTTTTTTTTTCATTTATTTTCTTCTTTATAATCTAATGGATAAATCTTAATTTGATAGTAGTCGTAGAATTTACCATCATTTAGGGAGTAGATCTAAAGCCTCAGGGTCCACCTTGCGAAAATATGAAGGTGGGGTTGATATACGCCAAAAAAAATTTTTTATAATTTTTAACCTTTAAAGATACAAAATTTTTTTTTTTTTGGCGTGACTATTAACAAAATTTTTTTTTTGGCGTGACTATTAACAAAATTTACCATCATTTAGGGAGTAGATCTAAAGCCTCAGGGTCCACCTTGCGAAAATTTGTATCTTTAAAGGTTAAAAATTATAAAAATTTTGTTAATAGTCACGCCAAAAAAAAAAAAAAAGAGACAGAACGACATCAGATAGGAAAATACTTACATACACACAACCATAACACTTGTACTTACACACAATCAATCACTTTTTTTTTATTAATTAAAAATTAAAAATAAAAGTGTCTCTCTCCTCTTTTATCTCAACCACCCCGTGTTCTCTCTCTTTTCATTGGTTGTGCCTAAAAATATGAATTTAGGTTCGTATCCATGCAAGTATTTCTCCATCAGAATGATTAAGACTTAAAAGCTTACCCATTTTAAAAAAGACACATAACACAATATGTTTGGCGCATTGGCCCGCTTTGCCATCCTATAGAAAAATCTATTTGTCAAAAAAAATGACTGAAAACTTAATATAATTCAATTTAATTCAAACCGTTGGAAAAAACGCTACAAGCCTACGATGCAAAAAAAAACAAGCTTGTAACAGATAAAATAATTTTCTACGAAAAACAAATAAATAATGTCTAGATAACAGACAACATGGTTCCTCGTCACACAAATTGAATTAAACATAAACATACAAAGTCAAATAATTACACCAGTTACAGTTTCATAAATATATTGTGAAAAATCATCAAAATCATTCCAAAACAACAACACTAGACACATGGATAAAATAAGATACAATAAACAGTAACACCAAGTTCAATGATCATTGAACAGCGGTGAAAAAAACAAGTAAAGGGAAAGAAAAGAAACCACAAACTAGAAATTAATTAACCAAAGGATTACACACCAAAACTAAAAATTAATCAAGCAAAGTAAGCGATAATCACACGATCAAAGTGCCATCATTGAAAGCGAGTAAAACATTTCCTCCTGTTGATTCTCCAACTCACGATCCGATTGTGAAGAAGTTGAATTAGAACTTGTTATTACACTAGTATGTCTTGGAAAGATTAACCTTAAAGCACGTTCCATTCTTGCTACGTTGGAAACTTGATGATCACTGTTGAAAGCTATTTGACCTAATCGAAAAAGAAACAACCTCGATTGATAAAGTGCTTCATCTTTGAAGAATCTAAAACCTAACAACAACTTGAGGATCAATATGATGCTGGTTGAGAATCCAGCTATAGGTCTTGTTAGTTGTAGATGAAGCTTCACTAAAGTCACCATGTGTAGAACCATTTTTGAGGTTGAGTGTCGTGTGAGGATTCAGGTTTTGGACTTATCCGTTTCATATGCACTATAGTCTAATAGTTGTTCTATAATTGAGATTGATTATTTTAATGTTGCTTCAAAGGATAACTTGAGATAAAGTATTTTATTTCCACCCTCTACTATTGTTTCTTTTGAAGTATCTTGTATTTATGATCAAAGTAGATTTTAAAATCCAAATGCGACTCGCATTTGATTATATGTGGATTTTTTATCTTTGCACTAGCAGCACTACTAACATAAATAATGTTAGTTTTAATTTTTTATAAAATAAATTAATATTGCTTTACATGATATAGTCAATATTGGATAAGTTTAAGATTTCTGAAACAATAAAATAAAGGGAAATAGTAATGCTTTTTGGATTCACTCTAACATATTGAACCACAATGAAAAACTACATTATAATGCAAGAGAGAATGTTAATACTTTAATGAGGTTATTAATTTCTCTCTCTTGATGAATCAACGGTTAATATTTCTTCCTCTCATCTCTCATTGAATGAGAACTTTTAATAACAACCGTACGATATGCAATTATGTGATATATATTTAACTCAGAATCTATCTATTAATTATTGACTTTTAAAATTTGAGTGAAATCTGAGACATTGATTTTAAATCGTACGGTTATTATTAAAAGTTCTCAGTTCTCATAATAATCAAAGCTCTCATTTGATACGTCCCCATATATATATATATATATATATATATATATATATATATATATATATATATATATATATATATATATATATATATATATATGGACGACTCAAGTGAGAACATTTGGTTATTATGATAAATGAGAACAGTGAATCACGACCATTAAATTTTGATTTTGTTGATTTTAATGGATTGGATTGGTTTTTATTTCTATTTTGATTTAAAATAAGTATTAAGGACCATAGAAAAAGAAGCCAATCCAATCCATTAAAATCAACAAATCAAAATTTAATGGTCGTGATTCATTGTTCTCATTTCTCATAATAACCAAGTGTTCTCACTTGAGTCGTCCCCTATATATATATATATATATATATATATATATATATATATATATATATATATATATATATATATATATATATATATATATATATATATATATATATATATATATATATATAAAAGATGTATTAAGTATGAGGGCTTAATTCCAACATTTAAAAGAAAAAAATGTTTGTAATCAAAGATATTCCAAATCAATTTTCAATCTTTCCAAATTTACATTCTATTTATAAACTAAACTACACCAAATCATTTCGCTTTAAATCTTACCAAAATGAATCAATCACAATTAATATTCAGAAATATATTTTTCTGGCTATATATTGTGAGGATTCACAAACTGAAAAAAGGAGGAGAGAATATTCTGGAAAAAAAAAATTCCACCGCGCCAAAAAATGATACATGCTATTATAAACATCTGATAATTTGAACACACTGAATATCAATATATTTGATTGTATATATTGTTTGGTTGAGAATTATGAATACCGTAGTTAAGATGACTTTGAAAGATATATTAATCTTGTAATGTTTACGAATTTAAAGAGATTTTGGCAG